>NC_135217.1:12230208-12237708 GCF_052324685.1 Brachyhypopomus gauderio
GTGGACGGTGGGGTGGGGGACGGAGCAGGTGGACGGTGGGGTGGGGGACGGAGCAGGTGGACGCTGGGGTGGGGGACGGAGCAGGTGGACACTGGGGTGGGGGACGACACAGGTGGACACTGGGGTGGGGGACGACACAGGTGGACACTGGGGTGGGGGACGACACAGGTGGACGGTGGGGTGGGGGACGGAGCAGGTGGACGCTGGGGTGGGGGACGGAGCAGGTGGACGCTGGGGTGGGGGACGGAGCAGGTGGACACTGGGGTGGGGGACGACACAGGTGGACACTGGGGTGGGGGACGACACAGGTGGACGGTGGGGTGGGGGACGGAGCAGGTGGACGCTGGGGTGGGGGACGGAGCAGGTGGACGCTGGGGTGGGGGACGGAGCAGGTGGACGCTGGGGTGGGGGACGACACAGGTGGACGGTGGGGGTGGGGGACGGAGCAGGTGGACGCTGGGGTGGGGGACGGAGCAGGTGGACGCTGGGGTGGGGGACGACAGGTGGACGGTGGGGTGGGGGACGACACAGGTGGACGGTGGGGTGGGGGACGACACAGGTGGACGGTGGGGTGGGGGACGACACAGGTGGACGCAGGGGTGGGGGACGGAGCAGGTGGACGGTGGGGTGGGGGACGACACAGGTGGACGGTGGGGTGGGGGACGGAGCAGGTGGACGCTGGGGTGGGGGACGACACAGGTGGACGCAGGGGTGGGGGACGGAGCAGGTGGACACTGGGGTGGGGGACGACACAGGTGGACGGTGGGGTGGGGGACGACACAGGTGGACGCAGGGGTGGGGGACGGAGCAGGTGGACGCTGGGGTGGGGGACGACACAGGTGGACGGTGGGGTGGGGGACGGAGCAGGTGGACGCTGGGGTGGGGGACGACACAGGTGGACGCAGGGGTGGGGGACGGAGCAGGTGGACACTGGGGTGGGGGACGACACAGGTGGACGGAGCAGGTGGACGCTGGGGTGGGGGACGGAGCAGGTGGACGCTGGGGTGGGGGACGACACAGGTGGACGCAGGGGTGGGGGACGGAGCAGGTGGACGCTGGGGTGGGGGACGGAGCAGGTGGACGCTGGGGTGGGGGACGGTGCAGGTGGACACTGGGGTGGGGGACGGCGCATCTGGACGCTGTGGTGGGGGACGGTGCAGGTGGACACTGGGATCGGGGATGGAGCAGGTGGACACTGGGATCTGATGAAGTATCTGAGCAGCACCAGCAGGACTCACAGGTTCCAGATGCTTCTAGTGGAGATTACGCTCATGATCAGTGATGGCCCTGCAGTCACAGTCTGGTTAGAGTCCCAGCTTCTGCCAAACGGCGATAACGTGCTGCAGAAATACGACAGGTCAGCCAGGACTCCAACGCTGTGAGGTCCCATGGATGAACGACCTCTTGGCTGAATCGGGGCAGCTCGTGGTGCCGGATCAGCTAATGACTTGGCAGTTAGAGCGGCGGTGTTAGGGAGGGAGCCACGCGGCGAGATGAACTCCCAGCACCCTGCTCTGCCCACGCGACAGGACACACGGGAAGCTCTTCCTGCTGCTGACGCTAAAACACTGGGGTGGGGGTGGAACGATGAAGACGTCATGCTCTGTTCTATGCCAAGTCGTGGTTCTTTTCAGGTTTTTTTTTTTTATGTAACAAGCGTGACCACTTCAATGACACTAAACCACAGCATCATCCATGCTGAGAAAATAATGATATTAAAGTACAAAAAGATAAAAACAAACAAACACTCAAGTCAGATAGAACCAAGAAAAGAGCAAATCTAAACTCTACTCACACATAAAAGCACAAAAGCAAACTTTACAGGGACACACCTTTACAGGGACACACCTTTACAGGGACAGATGCTGCTGGGTTTTCCTGTGGATCTGGCCATGAAGGAAGGTTGCATAGTGGACAGAGCAGAGGAGGCCAGAGGTCAGGATTATTCATTACCCACCAGGCATCCAACACCAGCTCACGCCTAATGAGGGGAGGGGGAAGCCAGGCTTCTGATTGGCTGTGCTGGTGAGTTCTGGGCTGGTGTTGAACCTGATCTCAGAGCTGCACTGTTTCGATGTTCTTAATGCAGATAGCCAGTACTGTACTGTGCAGGTGCCTAATGTACTTTTTGGTTTTGCTAGTGAACTAATAATGCACCCTGTGACAGAAAGAGTTCTCATTTCTTATTATATAGCTATGCGCACACACACACACACACACACACACACACACACACACACACACACACACACACACACACACACACACACACACACACACACACACACACCCCCTCTCTTCTTTAGACCTGCACCCAAAAAACCACGACTGCAATTGGCTGTTGAGTCTACCTGTATATAGTACACAGCAGCTACTGCTGACGTGCCTCATATGTGTTTATGTCTCGGGTCCTAGCAACGCAGTGTGTGGTTACCACGCAGCGCGTGTATACAGCAGCAGGCATTTAGGGGTCTTGCTGGAGCGCTCACACACCGAGCAGCCCACCCTTATCACCCTTATCTCTGTCCACTCTGTTCTTCACACTCTCAGACAACTCAAAAGGCTCTATTCTCCATGAGAGAAAGACAAGAAAGACGGTCTCGAAAACAGCTCTCGGAGGGTAGCATGTGCAGGCCAGGGGTTGTGACCCTTTCATTTTGTTTGAAGGAAGCTCAGTAGACGAGAGGTCGGGGCAACGTGCACGGCCGGCGGAGGTGTGGGGGAGGAGGGTCCTCATGCCTGACAGGGATGTGGGGGGGGGGGGGGGGGGGGGGTGTTGTCCTGGCAGGCAAACCACGGAGGAGCCTCCTGGCTGCCGTGCGTGTTTGTGGCCGGCCCGAGTCAAACGAGAGCTCCCCGGGCTGCGGTTCGCTGCCTCTGTGATTAGTGCCTCGCCGGGGGAGTGGGGCAGTCCCAGACGAGGCCGGGCCGACTTAGACCGCCCGCTCCGCGCACGCCACCGTGGCCTGCTGAAGCACCGCACGCCATTACTGGAGCTCGAGCAGAAAATCGAAAGGGTCACTTTTACTTTAAAGCGAGAGTGGAAATGGAACATTCCGTTGTAAGTCAACAAACGCTGCACGGCTCACGGAACGTTATTACGGCTTACGGAACGTTGTTACGGCTTACGGAACGTTATTACGGCTTACGGAACGTTGTTACGGCTCACGGAACGCCATGGATTTGTCTTATATCCACAGTCAAATATCAAGCAAACTCAAAAGGCTGTGGAGGACATGGTCAAGGACTGCCCCGGAATGATGATGGACAAGTCATCAACCAGACATCTCTCCCCTCTGAAGGCCATAATAACTGAAAGTACCTGTTCAAAGTCTGGTGTATACTGGAAACTGGCACTCTCTCCAACATTAGATAAGGACGTGGCTTCACAGTGCTGAGGGCAGCAGGAGGAACTCCCATTACCACTTACCTCCCACTTTTCAAAAGCTTGAGTTTGCAAAAACGCGACACATACTGTATTACACAGTTCCCAGCTCCACCTCACCTATATCAATAACCACTGGCGGCTGGAGATAATAATGGATGGGAAGGCTGATCAAAATAAACCCATCAATAGCTCACACAGTAGAATCGCATTTGCGACCTTTCCCCATTATAACTACGAAACTTGCACAAAACCAGACATACGTAGACGTCGGCTTGCTGTGAGTAACCATAGACTCTAATGTGACAATATATTTGGTCAGGAAAACAAAAACGATATACAGCACAATGGACAACATTTCACACCAAGAAAGGGGAAAAGGGCAGCAGAGTACACAAAATTTTAAAATACTTTAAAAAAACATTTTAAAGTAACTGATTATTCAATAATACTTCAAAGGTTATTTAACAGATTTCCATTTGATTTACACAGTGACTCCCAAGAACACCATTACTGCCTTCATTGTAGGGAGTTTTGCAGAAAACGTTCTACAACTCTGATCTGAGACTCATTTCAGTTGTGACCTCTCACTGTGCTCATCCAAACAGAGAAATGGGGCTTTCAGTTCTCCTTAATGTTAAGACAATCCCAGCTGTACTCGTTTTGGAATTCATATAGTTTATACACCATCACCGGGCCTAAACACTTCAAATAATACTGAAAACACACAGTGGGAAGGGGGAGCTAGACACTACTGACTTAAAGAGAGAGCTCGAACAGGACACCTAACCATCAGGACATCTAACCAACAGGACACCTAACCATCAGGACATCTAACCAACAGAACACCTAACCATCAGGACATCTAACCAACAGGACACCTAACCATCAGGACATCTAACCAACAGGACATCTAACCAACAGGACATCTAACCAACAGGACACCTAACCATCAGGACATCTAACCAACAGGACACCTAACCATCAGGACATCTAACCAACAGGACACCTAACCATCAGGACACCTAACCAACAGGACACCTAACCATCAGGACACCTAACCAACAGGACACCTAACCATCAGGACATCTAACCAACAGGACATCTAACCATCAGGACATCTAACCAACAGGACACCTAACCATCAGGACATCTAACCAACAGGACACCTAACCATCAGGACATCTAACCAACAGGACACCTAACCATCAGGACATCTAACCAACAGGACACCTAACCATCAGGACATCTAACCATCAGGACATCTAACCAACAGGACACCTAACCATCAGGACATCTAACCAACAGGACACCTAACCAACAGGACACCTAACCATCAGGACATCTAACCAACAGGACACCTAACCATCAGGACATCTAACCAACAGGACACCTAACCATCAGGACATCTAACCAACAGGACACCTAACCATCAGGACATCTAACCAACAGGACACCTAACCATCAGGACATCTAACCAACAGGACACCTAACCATCAGGACATCTAACCAACAGGACACCTAACCATCAGGACATCTAACCAACAGGACACCTAACCATCAGGACATCTAACCAACAGAACACCTAACCATCAGGACATCTAACCAACAGGACACCTAACCATCAGGACACCTAACCATCAGGACACCTAACCATCAGGACATCTAACCAACAGGACACCTAACCATCAGGACATCTAACCATCAGGACATCTAACCATCAGGACATCTAACCAACAGGACACCTAACCATCAGGACATCTAACCAACAGAACACCTAACCATCAGGACATCTAACCAACAGGACACCTAACCAACAGGACATCTAACCAACAGGACACCTAACCATCAGGACATCTAACCAACAGGACACCTAACCATCAGGACATCTAACCAACAGGACACCTAACCATCAGGACACCTAACCAACAGGACACCTAACCAACAGGACACCTAACCATCAGGACACCTAACCAACAGGACACCTAACCATCAGGACATCTAACCAACAGGACATCTAACCATCAGGACATCTAACCAACAGGACACCTAACCATCAGGACATCTAACCAACAGGACACCTAACCATCAGGACATCTAACCAACAGGACACCTAACCATCAGGACATCTAACCAACAGGACACCTAACCATCAGGACATCTAACCAACAGGACACCTAACCATCAGGACATCTAACCAACAGGACACCTAACCATCAGGACATCTAACCAACAGGACACCTAACCAACAGGACACCTAACCATCAGGACATCTAACCAACAGGACACCTAACCATCAGGACATCTAACCAACAGGACACCTAACCATCAGGACATCTAACCAACAGGACACCTAACCATCAGGACATCTAACCAACAGGACACCTAACCATCAGGACATCTAACCAACAGGACACCTAACCATCAGGACATCTAACCAACAGGACACCTAACCATCAGGACATCTAACCAACAGGACACCTAACCATCAGGACATCTAACCAACAGGACACCTAACCATCAGGACATCTAACCAACAGAACACCTAACCATCAGGACATCTAACCAACAGGACACCTAACCATCAGGACACCTAACCATCAGGACACCTAACCATCAGGACATCTAACCAACAGGACACCTAACCATCAGGACATCTAACCATCAGGACATCTAACCATCAGGACATCTAACCAACAGGACACCTAACCATCAGGACATCTAACCATCAGGACATCTAACCAACAGGACACCTAACCATCAGGACACCTAACCAACAGGACATCTAACCATCAGGACATCTAACCAACAGGACACCTAACCATCAGGACACCTAACCAACAGGACATCTAACCAACAGGACACCTAACCATCAGGACACCTAACCAACAGGACACCTAACCATCAGGACATCTAACCAACAGGACACCTAACCATCAGGACATCTAACCAACAGGACACCTAACCATCAGGACATCTAACCAACAGAACACCTAACCATCAGGACATCTAACCAACAGGACATCTAACCATCAGGACATCTAACCAACAGGACACCTAACCATCAGGACATCTAACCAACAGGACACCTAACCATCAGGACATCTAACCAACAGGACACCTAACCATCAGGACATCTAACCAACAGGACACCTAACCATCAGGACACCTAACCATCAGGACATCTAACCAACAGGACACCTAACCATCAGGACATCTAACCAACAGAACACCTAACCATCAGGACATCTAACCATCAGAACACCTAACCAAGGGGCCACTGGTTTCACTGTGTCACTGGTCAAAACATGCTTGCCAGACTGGATATATGAATCTAGCTTTGGTCTTGATCTAATCAGCCCATCTTCAAAACGAAGTGGAACTCATTTCACCTCCTGCTGGTCACTTTGGGAAACATACAGTTAAACCCAACAGAGCAATGATGATCCTCTCCTCCATCTTGTGGCAACATGGGCTTGGTTTCAGCTCGTGGCATGATGAAGTACCCACTCCCACTGTGGTCCTGATTGGCTGCAGTGCAGCACCACTCATTTCTAATTTGCATAAACTTGGGAAAAGCTCAATTTTTCAACAACGTCTTTGTTTGGTTTGCATCGTGCTCTCCTTAATTCTCTGCACTCAACCGCCACCTGTCTCCACAGAAATGAATGAGTTGGAAGGAAAATCCCCACGCTTCACTGCAATGCAAATGTCTCCAGTAGCCCATTTACACCAGCCGCCCCGTTAGCACCCGACACGCCTCCTCCCTGTCATATTACTTATTTAAATCTCTGTAATTCCATTTCACTCCTATTGGACCAAACTGCCACATTAATACAGCAGATTGAAGGGGCCGCTTCAGTTCCCTGCAAATGTACATAAACACAGAGCAAATGATGCTTGCGGCACAAGAATTCAAAGACCGAAGATGTGTTGATCTTGGAGGAGCAGCTGGAGACACTGGTGCTTCTGAAGTTAACGAAAATTTCACCAGAGACTAAACGGCATGGAGTTCCATGCTAACATTAAAAACACTGATGCCTTTTTACCCATGACTCAAGTATGACTCAGGTCTGACGGCTGGCCAGAGTTCTGGCTGGGTAATGAGGTGTACT